>NC_071409.1:11448986-11458986 GCF_017976375.1 Cuculus canorus | reverse complement strand
ACCCTAACCCTAACCCTAACCCTAACCCTAACCCTAACCCTAACCCTAACCCTAACCCTAACCCTAACCCTAACCCTAACCCTAACCCTAACCCTAACCCTAACCCTAACCCTAACCCTAACCCTAACCCTAACCCTAACCCTAACCCTAACCCTAACCCTAACCCTAACCCTAACCCTAACCCTAACCCTAACCCTAACCCTAACCCTAACCCTAACCCTAACCCTAACCCTAACCCTAACCCTAACCCTAACCCTAACCCTAACCCTAACCCTAACCCTAACCCTAACCCTAACCCTAACCCTAACCCTAACCCTAACCCTAACCCTAACCCTAACCCTAACCCTAACCCTAACCCTAACCCTAACCCTAACCCTAACCCTAACCCTAACCCTAACCCTAACCCTAACCCTAACCCTAACCCTAACCCTAACCCTAACCCTAACCCTAACCCTAACCCTAACCCTAACCCTAACCCTAACCCTAACCCTAACCCTAACCCTAACCCCTAACCCTAACCCTAACCCTAACCCTAACCCTAACCCTAACCCTAACCCTAACCCTAACCCTAACCCTAACCCTAACCCTAACCCTAACCCTAACCCTAACCCTAACCCTAACCCTAACCCTAACCCTAACCCTAACCCTAACCCTAACCCTAACCCTAACCCTAACCCTAACCCTAACCCTAACCCTAACCCTAACCCTAACCCTAACCCTAACCCTAACCCTAACCCTAACCCTAACCCTAACCCTAACCCTAACCCTAACCCTAACCCTAACCCTAACCCTAACCCTAACCCCTAACCCTAACCCTAACCCTAACCCTAACCCTAACCCTAACCCTAACCCTAACCCTAACCCTAACCCTAACCCTAACCCTAACCCTAACCCTAACCCTAACCCTAACCCTAACCCTAACCCTAACCCTAACCCTAACCCTAACCCTAACCCTAACCCTAACCCTAACCCTAACCCTAACCCTAACCCTAACCCTAACCCTAACCCTAACCCTAACCCTAACCCTAACCCTAACCCTAACCCTAACCCTAACCCTAACCCTAACCCTAACCCTAACCCTAACCCTAACCCTAACCCTAACCCTAACCCTAACCCTAACCCTAACCCTAACCCTAACCCTAACCCTAACCCTAACCCTAACCCTAACCCTAACCCTAACCCTAACCCTAACCCTAACCCTAACCCTAACCCTAACCCTAACCCTAACCCTAACCCTAACCCTAACCCTAACCCTAACCCTAACCCTAACCCTAACCCTAACCCTAACCCTAACCCTAACCCTAACCCTAACCCTAACCCTAACCCTAACCCTAACCCTAACCCTAACCCTAACCCTAACCCTAACCCTAACCCTAACCCTAACCCTAACCCTAACCCTAACCCTAACCCTAACCCTAACCCTAACCCTAACCCTAACCCTAACCCTAACCCTAACCCTAACCCTAACCCTAACCCTAACCCTAACCCTAACCCTAACCCTAACCCTAACCCTAACCCTAACCCTAACCCTAACCCTAACCCTAACCCTAACCCTAACCCTAACCCTAACCCTAACCCTAACCCTAACCCTAACCCTAACCCTAACCCCTAACCCTAACCCTAACCCTAACCCTAACCCTAACCCTAACCCTAACCCTAACCCTAACCCTAACCCTAACCCTAACCCTAACCCTAACCCTAACCCTAACCCTAACCCTAACCCTAACCCTAACCCTAACCCTAACCCTAACCCTAACCCTAACCCTAACCCTAACCCTAACCCTAACCCTAACCCTAACCCTAACCCTAACCCTAACCCTAACCCTAACCCTAACCCTAAACCCTAACCCTAACCCTAACCCTAACCCTAACCCTAACCCTAACCCTAACCCTAACCCTAACCCTAACCCTAACCCTAACCCTAACCCTAACCCTAACCCTAACCCTAACCCTAACCCTAACCCTAACCCTAACCCTAACCCTAACCCTAACCCTAACCCTAACCCTAACCCTAACCCTAACCCTAACCCTAACCCTAACCCTAACCCTAACCCTAACCCTAACCCTAACCCTAACCCTAACCCTAACCCTAACCCTAACCCTAACCCTAACCCTAACCCTAACCCTAACCCTAACCCTAACCCTAACCCTAACCCTAACCCTAACCCTAACCCTAACCCTAACCCTAACCCTAACCCTAACCCTAACCCTAACCCTAACCCTAACCCTAACCCTAACCCTAACCCTAACCCTAACCCTAACCCTAACCCTAACCCTAACCCTAACCCTAACCCTAACCCTAACCCTAACCCTAACCCTAACCCTAACCCTAACCCTAACCCTAACCCTAACCCTAACCCTAACCCTAACCCTAACCCTAACCCTAACCCTAACCCTAACCCTAACCCTAACCCTAACCCTAACCCTAACCCTAACCCTAACCCTAACCCTAACCCTAACCCTAACCCTAACCCTAACCCTAACCCTAACCCTAACCCTAACCCTAACCCTAACCCTAACCCTAACCCTAACCCTAACCCTAACCCTAACCCTAACCCCTAACCCTAACCCTAACCCTAACCCTAACCCTAACCCTAACCCTAACCCTAACCCTAACCCTAACCCTAACCCTAACCCTAACCCTAACCCTAACCCTAACCCTAACCCCTAACCCTAACCCTAACCCTAACCCTAACCCTAACCCTAACCCTAACCCTAACCCTAACCCTAACCCTAACCCTAACCCTAACCCTAACCCTAACCCTAACCCTAACCCTAACCCTAACCCTAACCCTAACCCTAACCCTAACCCTAACCCCTAACCCTAACCCTAACCCTAACCCTAACCCTAACCCCTAACCCTAACCCTAACCCTAACCCTAACCCTAACCCTAACCCTAACCCTAACCCTAACCCTAACCCTAACCCTAACCCTAACCCTAACCCTAACCCTAACCCTAACCCTAACCCTAACCCTAACCCTAATGAACCCTAACCCTAACCCTAACCCTAACCCTAACCCTAACCCTAACCCTAACCCTAAACCTAACCCCTAACCCTAACCCTAACCCTAACCCTAACCCTAACCCTAACCCTAACCCTAACCCTAACCCTAACCCCTAACCCCTAACCCTAACCCTAACCCTAACCCTAACCCTAACCCTAACCCTAACCCTAACCCTAACCCTAACCCTAACCCTAACCCTAACCCTAACCCTAACCCTAACCCTAACCCTAACCCTAACCCTAACCCTAACCCTAACCCTAACCCTAACCCTAACCCTAACCCTAACCCTAACCCTAACCCTAACCCTAACCCCTAACCCTAACCCTAACCCTAACCCTAACCCTAACCCTAACCCTAACCCTAACCCTAACCCTAACCCTAACCCTAACCCTAACCCTAACCCTAACCCTAACCCTAACCCTAACCCTAACCCTAACCCTAACCCTAACCCTAACCCTAACCCTAACCCTAACCCTAACCCTAACCCTAACCCTAACCCTAACCCTAACCCTAACCCTAACCCTAACCCTAACCCTAACCCTAACCCTAACCCTAACCCTAACCCTAACCCTAACCCTAACCCTAACCCTAACCCTAACCCTAACCCTAACCCTAACCCTAACCCTAACCCTAACCCTAACCCTAACCCTAACCCTAACCCTAACCCTAACCCTAACCCTAACCCTAACCCTAACCCTAACCCTAACCCTAACCCTAACCCTAACCCTAACCCTAACCCTAACCCTAACCCTAACCCTAACCCTAACCCTAACCCTAACCCTAACCCTAACCCTAACCCTAACCCTAACCCTAACCCTAACCCTAACCCTAACCCTAACCCTAACCCTAACCCTAACCCTAACCCTAACCCTAACCCTAACCCTAACCCTAACCCTAACCCTAACCCTAACCCTAACCCTAACCCTAACCCTAACCCTAACCCTAACCCTAACCCTAACCCTAACCCTAACCCTAACCCTAACCCTAACCCTAACCCTAACCCTAACCCTAACCCTAACCCTAACCCTAACCCTAACCCTAACCCTAACCCTAACCCTAACCCTAACCCTAACCCTAACCCTAACCCTAACCCTAACCCTAACCCTAACCCTAACCCTAACCCTAACCCTAACCCTAACCCTAACCCTAACCCTAACCCTAACCCTAACCCTAACCCTAACCCTAACCCTAACCCTAACCCTAACCCTAACCCTAACCCTAACCCTAACCCTAACCCTAACCCTAACCCTAACCCTAACCCTAACCCTAACCCTAACCCTAACCCCTAACCCTAACCCCTAACCCTAACCCTAACCCTAACCCTAACCCTAACCCTAACCCTAACCCTAACCCTAACCCTAACCCTAACCCTAACCCTAACCCTAACCCTAACCCTAACCCTAACCCTAACCCTAACCCTAACCCTAACCCTAACCCTAACCCTAACCCTAACCCTAACCCTAACCCTAACCCTAACCCTAACCCTAACCCTAACCCTAACCCCTAACCCTAACCCTAACCCTAACCCTAACCCTAACCCTAACCCTAACCCTAACCCTAACCCTAACCCTAACCCTAACCCTAACCCTAACCCTAACCCTAACCCCTAACCCTAACCCTAACCCTAACCCTAACCCTAACCCTAACCCTAACCCTAACCCTAACCCTAACCCTAACCCTAACCCTAACCCTAACCCTAACCCTAACCCTAACCCTAACCCTAACCCTAACCCTAACCCTAACCCTAACCCCTAACCCTAACCCTAACCCTAACCCTAACCCTAACCCTAACCCTAACCCTAACCCTAACCCTAACCCTAACCCTAACCCTAACCCTAACCCTAACCCTAACCCTAACCCTAACCCTAACCCTAACCCTAACCCTAACCCTAACCCTAACCCTAACCCTAACCCTAACCCTAACCCTAACCCTAACCCTAACCCTAACCCTAACCCTAACCCTAACCCTAACCCTAACCCTAACCCTAACCCTAACCCTAACCCTAACCCTAACCCTAACCCTAACCCTAACCCTAACCCTAACCCTAACCCTAACCCTAACCCTAACCCTAACCCTAACCCTAACCCTAACCCTAACCCTAACCCTAACCCTAACCCTAACCCTAACCCTAACCCTAACCCTAACCCTAACCCTAACCCTAACCCTAACCCTAACCCTAACCCTAACCCTAACCCTAACCCTAACCCCTAACCCTAACCCTAACCCTAACCCTAACCCTAACCCTAACCCTAACCCTAACCCTAACCCTAACCCTAACCCCTAACCCTAACCCTAACCCTAACCCTAACCCTAACCCTAACCCTAACCCTAACCCTAACCCTAACCCTAACCCTAACCCTAACCCTAACCCCTAACCCTAACCCTAACCCTAACCCTAACCCTAACCCTAACCCTAACCCTAACCCTAACCCTAACCCTAACCCTAACCCTAACCCTAACCCTAACCCTAACCCTAACCCTAACCCTAACCCTAACCCTAACCCTAACCCTAACCCTAACCCTAACCCTAACCCTAACCCTAACCCTAACCCTAACCCTAACCCTAACCCTAACCCTAACCCCTAACCCTAACCCTAACCCTAACCCTAACCCTAACCCTAACCCTAACCCTAACCCTAACCCTAACCCTAACCCTAACCCTAACCCTAACCCTAACCCTAACCCTAACCCTAACCCCTAACCCTAACCCTAACCCTAACCCTAACCCTAACCCTAACCCTAACCCTAACCCTAACCCTAACCCTAACCCTAACCCTAACCCTAACCCTAACCCTAACCCTAACCCTAACCCTAACCCTAACCCTAACCCTAACCCTAACCCTAACCCTAACCCTAACCCTAACCCTAACCCTAACCCTAACCCTAACCCTAACCCTAACCCTAACCCTAACCCTAACCCTAACCCTAACCCTAACCCTAACCCTAACCCTAACCCTAACCCTAACCCTAACCCTAACCCTAACCCTAACCCTAACCCTAACCCTAACCCTAACCCTAACCCTAACCCTAACCCTAACCCTAACCCTAACCCTAACCCTAACCCTAACCCTAACCCTAACCCTAACCCTAACCCTAACCCTAACCCTAACCCTAACCCTAACCCTAACCCTAACCCTAACCCTAACCCTAACCCTAACCCTAACCCTAACCCTAACCCTAACCCTAACCCTAACCCTAACCCTAACCCTAACCCTAACCCTAACCCTAACCCTAACCCTAACCCTAACCCTAACCCTAACCCTAACCCTAACCCCTAACCCTAACCCTAACCCTAACCCTAACCCTAACCCTAACCCTAACCCTAACCCTAACCCTAACCCTAACCCTAACCCTAACCCTAACCCTAACCCTAACCCTAACCCTAACCCTAACCCTAACCCTAACCCTAACCCTAACCCTAACCCTAACCCTAACCCTAACCCTAACCCTAACCCTAACCCTAACCCTAACCCTAACCCTAACCCTAACCCTAACCCTAACCCTAACCCTAACCCTAACCCTAACCCTAACCCTAACCCTAACCCTAACCCTAACCCTAACCCTAACCCTAACCCTAACCCTAACCCTAACCCTAACCCTAACCCTAACCCTAACCCTAACCCTAACCCTAACCCTAACCCTAACCCTAACCCTAACCCTAACCCTAACCCTAACCCTAACCCTAACCCTAACCCTAACCCTAACCCTAACCCTAACCCTAACCCTAACCCTAACCCTAACCCTAACCCTAACCCTAACCCTAACCCCTAACCCTAACCCTAACCCTAACCCTAACCCTAACCCTAACCCTAACCCTAACCCTAACCCTAACCCTAACCCTAACCCTAACCCTAACCCTAACCCTAACCCTAACCCTAACCCTAACCCTAACCCTAACCCTAACCCCTAACCCTAACCCTAACCCTAACCCTAACCCTAACCCTAACCCTAACCCTAACCCTAACCCTAACCCTAACCCTAACCCTAACCCTAACCCTAACCCTAACCCTAACCCTAACCCCTAACCCTAACCCTAACCCTAACCCTAACCCTAACCCTAACCCTAACCCTAACCCTAACCCTAACCCTAACCCTAACCCTAACCCTAACCCTAACCCTAACCCTAACCCTAACCCTAACCCTAACCCTAACCCTAACCCTAACCCTAACCCTAACCCTAACCCTAACCCTAACCCTAACCCTAAACCCTAACCCTAACCCTAACCCTAACCCTAACCCTAACCCTAACCCTAACCCTAACCCTAACCCTAACCCTAACCCTAACCCTAACCCTAACCCTAACCCTAACCCTAACCCTAACCCTAACCCTAACCCTAACCCTAACCCTAACCCTAACCCTAACCCTAACCCTAACCCTAACCCTAACCCTAACCCTAACCCTAACCCTAACCCTAACCCTAACCCTAACCCTAACCCTAACCCTAACCCTAACCCTAACCCTAACCCTAACCCTAACCCTAACCCTAACCCTAACCCTAACCCTAACCCTAACCCTAACCCTAACCCTAACCCTAACCCTAACCCTAACCCTAACCCTAACCCTAACCCTAACCCTAACCCTAACCCTAACCCTAACCCTAACCCTAACCCTAACCCTAACCCTAACCCTAACCCTAACCCTAACCCTAACCCTAACCCTAACCCTAACCCCTAACCCTAACCCTAACCCTAACCCTAACCCTAACCCTAACCCTAACCCTAACCCTAACCCTAACCCTAACCCTAACCCTAACCCTAACCCTAACCCTAACCCTAACCCTAACCCTAACCCTAACCCTAACCCTAACCCTAACCCTAACCCTAACCCTAACCCTAACCCTAACCCTAACCCTAACCCTAACCCTAACCCTAACCCTAACCCTAACCCTAACCCTAACCCTAACCCTAACCCTAACCCTAACCCTAACCCTAACCCTAACCCTAACCCTAACCCTAACCCTAACCCTAACCCTAACCCTAACCCTAACCCTAACCCTAACCCTAACCCTAACCCTAACCCTAACCCTAACCCTAACCCTAACCCTAACCCTAACCCTAACCCTAACCCTAACCCTAACCCTAACCCTAACCCTAACCCTAACCCTAACCCTAACCCTAACCCTAACCCTAACCCTAACCCTAACCCTAACCCTAACCCTAACCCTAACCCTAACCCTAACCCCTAACCCTAACCCTAACCCTAACCCTAACCCTAACCCTAACCCTAACCCTAACCCTAACCCTAACCCTAACCCTAACCCTAACCCTAACCCTAACCCTAACCCTAACCCTAACCCTAACCCTAACCCTAACCCTAACCCTAACCCTAACCCTAACCCTAACCCTAACCCTAACCCTAACCCTAACCCTAACCCTAACCCTAACCCTAACCCTAACCCTAACCCTAACCCTAACCCTAACCCTAACCCTAACCCTAACCCTAACCCTAACCCTAACCCTAACCCTAACCCTAACCCTAACCCTAACCCTAACCCTAACCCTAACCCTAACCCTAACCCTAACCCTAACCCTAACCCTAACCCTAACCCTAACCCTAACCCTAACCCTAACCCTAACCCTAACCCTAACCCTAACCCTAACCCTAACCCTAACCCTAACCCTAACCCTAACCCTAACCCTAACCCTAACCCTAACCCTAACCCTAACCCTAACCCTAACCCTAACCCCTAACCCTAACCCTAACCCTAACCCTAACCCTAACCCTAACCCTAACCCTAACCCTAACCCTAACCCTAACCCTAACCCTAACCCTAACCCTAACCCTAACCCTAACCCTAACCCTAACCCTAACCCTAACCCTAACCCTAACCCTAACCCTAACCCTAACCCTAACCCTAACCCTAACCCTAACCCTAACCCTAACCCTAACCCTAACCCTAACCCTAACCCTAACCCTAACCCTAACCCTAACCCTAACCCCTAACCCTAACCCTAACCCTAACCCTAACCCTAACCCTAACCCTAACCCTAACCCTAACCCTAACCCTAACCCTAACCCTAACCCTAACCCTAACCCTAACCCTAACCCTAACCCTAACCCTAACCCTAACCCTAACCCTAACCCTAACCCTAACCCTAACCCTAACCCTAACCCTAACCCTAACCCCTAACCCTAACCCTAACCCTAACCCTAACCCTAACCCTAACCCTAACCCTAACCCTAACCCTAACCCTAACCCTAACCCTAACCCTAACCCTAACCCTAACCCTAACCCTAACCCTAACCCTAACCCTAACCCTAACCCTAACCCTAACCCTAACCCTAACCCTAACCCTAACCCTAACCCTAACCCTAACCCTAACCCTAACCCTAACCCTAACCCTAACCCTAACCCTAACCCTAACCCTAACCCTAACCCTAACCCTAACCCTAACCCTAACCCTAACCCTAACCCTAACCCTAACCCTAACCCTAACCCTAACCCTAACCCTAACCCTAACCCTAACCCTAACCCTAACCCTAACCCTAACCCTAACCCTAACCCTAACCCTAACCCTAACCCTAACCCTAACCCTAACCCTAACCCTAACCCTAACCCTAACCCTAACCCTAACCCTAACCCTAACCCTAACCCTAACCCTAACCCTAACCCTAACCCTAACCCTAACCCCTAACCCTAACCCTAACCCTAACCCTAACCCTAACCCTAACCCTAACCCTAACCCTAACCCTAACCCCTAACCCTAACCCTAACCCTAACCCTAACCCTAACCCTAACCCTAACCCTAACCCTAACCCTAACCCTAACCCTAACCCTAACCCTAACCCTAACCCTAACCCTAACCCTAACCCTAACCCTAACCCTAACCCTAACCCTAACCCTAACCCTAACCCTAACCCTAACCCTAACCCTAACCCTAACCCTAACCCTAACCCTAACCCTAACCCTAACCCTAACCCTAACCCTAACCCTAACCCTAACCCTAACCCTAACCCTAACCCTAACCCTAACCCTAACCCTAACCCTAAC